>NC_056731.1:496266408-496301408 GCF_019279795.1 Protopterus annectens | reverse complement strand
CAGTAATGTTTTGATATTTATTTGGGAACTCTCTCAAAGACTGTACATTTTGTAACTTGTCTTGGATCTAGAAACATCCATTCATCACTTCTCATCTGAATTTGCCTTGCTCTGTAAATAAGTTATTTAGGACAGAGTATCATTTAGATATAGATATGAATATAGTAAAGAATAGTTAATATTTCCTGTGATTCTAAACTCTGTAGTCACTGTGCTGAGTTACAGAGCACTGTCTTGTTCTTTTATTATTTATTATTAAATATATTTAAACCTTTTAATTGTGGCTGATTTGTTTAGAGATAATTAAGCTCACAGAGTACTTGCATATGTATTTGGTGGCACGGTACAGGCCACTCCTAAACAGCCTTGAAAGTATTGGTCACACTTACCATTTGGATAATAGTAACATTACACGGTAGGATTGGTCGCCTTTGGGAAGGGCCTTAAAGTAGCTGATAAGGGGTTTTGGTGGCAGTGCTAACTACCTTATGGTCTGGGCAGAAGGAGGCATAGCTAGTAAATCTGTGTCAGCCTTTCCCAGGTGTGTGTTTGTGTATAAATCATATCTCAAAGTATGTGTGTCTGTCAGCTACTTGGGCAGAGGCACGACGCACTGATTGGACAGAGAGAGTGCTGAGCGGACTTGGCTTGGAACCCTGGCTTAGGACTCAACTCTATAGCTGTGCCAGTGGGGAGTCTTATTGAGGATCTAGAGAAAGAGGGAGAAAGCAGCCCCAGACTGATTGCGATCTCTGTGTGTTCTTAAGGGAAATTGTACTTTGCTGTGTGTGTACTTATCATCCTCCCAATGTGCACGCCCCTCACTGGTGCTAGTGGTGAGGACTGAGGTTCCTTGATTACTGGGCCAGTGCAGGAGCATCACATAAGTATACAGTTGAGCTTGAACAACTTTTGTCCTGCACAATGTAAGGACTTCTTTAGAAGTAAAACTAATTTGAATACCTTTGAATAAATACACCTCTTAATGCAATCAGAATCACATGACTAATTTAATTTCAGTCAATTGAAAGTAACCATACCAGTATTAAACTCTAAATTCTTAAACTGACACTTCAAATATCCAACACCAAAAAAGTATTTTCCAAGGATACTTCATTGGACAAACAGTCTGGTAGAGATGTAGGATTTTGGGCCACTGAGGATTTTACATTGGTCAACCTGAGCCATATGAGAGACAACTGGGACAATGCCACAGCAGGAGAAGTAATTGTTTGGCCCAATCTGATTTAGTTTCAGCCCCCTCAAAAATACTTGTGGGCCAAGTGAACAGATGGGACTGCATATTCATAACAAACAAACAGGTGCTGTGGACACAAATTAAATTAATTGTCATTGTGATAAAAATCCAAGGAGAACTGATATTTCATATAATGGGGATGAATTTAATTTTGATGAATGGCTAACAAAAAAAAATCTGTATCTTGTAATATGAATAATGCCTATTTGACTTATGCCTTATCAGGGTTTATTTCTACTTATTTCTTGAAAGGAAGTTGGGTAAACTCAGGAGTCTACAGTTGGACAATATGTATTTTTCCTAGAGTTACAAACAAAACAGGTTGCAAAAGGTTTAAGATATTGCAAGTTCCCTAACAGTATTAGTGAGAAATCTTTTTGTTTTGATTTAGTAAATCTGTTTGATAAACATGGACTTCAACTGATTGAATTAATAATTAAGCATAATGAGACATCTATTCATGAAGTGATAAGGGAAATGGAGGCTTTAAATACAAAAAAATAAGACTGGTTTACTGCTTTCTGTATATAAAAATGACTATGACCGAGTATTTACAAAGGTGGAATGATATTTTACTATGGTTAAAGATAGGAAATATAAAAAAAATACTTAGCGATGAAAGTCAATATCAGTCACGTATAGCCTATCCTTTACCATATGGAAATAGAAATGGTAATGACCTAAAGAAAACAGGAAACAGGATATATGGGTAATTGACAAATCCAGGTGGATTTGCAGGATGTTTTTCAAGATGAAAGTCTTGTACCAATGCAAGAACGCAAAGAAGGTTTTGATATTAATGACCCAAACTTCCTGGCCTTAGAAGGTCAGAGAGAATTGCCAATCAACACAATGAGGTTGAGAGTTTTCAGAATTTTTCATTTTGAAAATGAAACAGAATGTATATTATAATAAAAGTAGGAGGGGAGAAAAAGAGGAAGAGGGATAGAAAGATGAATTTAAATTATGTGTTTTAATGAATTACATTACTGGAAAGGAGTGGAATTATTATGACTTGCAGAGACTTTAGAATTTATAATTATAGCAAGTTAAAGGTAGATGTTAATTATTTCTACCTCTTTGAAAAATGAATCACATTTTCACTACAAAAATATACAATTTGTTTGACTCCCTATTAGAGTTAAAGTTGTTCATAAGAAAATGTATCTTAGCCCTACAGTTAAAGCAGGGTTTACACAAACAGAATACAAATAAAATGTTTAAAAATTAAAATACTTTTATACCTAATACAATTTTTTTGTCCAAGCCTTTGAAAATGCTTGTGAGAACAATATACATATCCTCCCATATTATCCCATCATTACTAGAGAGAACAAACTTCTTTTAAATTCCTTTATTTAATATTGAGACCTTAGAATAATGAATCTGGATAAGGGTAGAGGCATTGTGTTATATGACACTATTTATTATGTGTCTGAAATGTCTGTTATTTTAGAAAATAGTGAAACATAATTAGAAACTTCTAGAAATTAAGTTAATATGGCTTATAGGGGGATTGATTTGTATTTAGAGGATTGTTTATTGCAAGGCTCTATCCCTACCCTGCTATCTGACTTTCTAATTCCACACCTACCATCCCAAAAATCTTTGGAATCCCAAAAGAATATATAAACATATCCAAGTCATAATTTAGACCTGTAGTGGCAGCCCAGGGGTCAACAACACACCCTTTAGCAATGTTTGTCAATAGGTTGTTAAAACCTATTTTTGATACCTTCTACATATTTTGAAGGCTTCTTGGATTTTGTTTAAGTAGATTTGAACCTCATGCTTGGGACACTAATCTAATTTTTTTTAACACTGATGTAGTGGACTTATTTACTTCTATACGTAAAAGTACAGGATTGGAATTTTTTAACTCATATTGTGAGTTCTTAGTTGACAGACAAGTTTAGTTGATTTTGGATTTTATGGATATGTCTAATATCTTTGCATAGTTTGAGGGTGAAATATATAAACAAGGGAAGGGGGTTGCTATGGGTGCAACATGACCCCCTCCCACCTTTACCAACCTAGAAATGCTTACATGGGAGAAAAATCATCTCTTTTTTTTTTTTTTTTTTTTTTTTAATATTGTAAACTATACCTATACTTTTTGGATGACAGCTTTATTCTATGGGATGGACCTGAAAACACATTTCATTATTTCTGGAATATTTGGTGGATTATTAAAATTTACATACTTCCATGAATTGTATCAAACCAATTAATATGATACTACCATAATAAAAGCAGAATCTGGATTTATACCTACCATCTATAGAAAGACAACCATTTCACTTACACATTTACTCTAGCTGCCATCCATATAGCTTTAAGAAAAGCCTAGTTAAGGATCAGTTTGTAAGGTTAGTCAGAATATTATCTGATAAGAACTTATTACTAAAGGAGGTTAAAACATTAGAAGAAATTTATGTGAATATACATTATCTTAAACATATGGCAAAGGAAATTAGTGACAATTGAATAGGAATAATATAAACCACTGTTAGGTAAAAAAAAATAGACAGGAGAGTGAAGAGAAAAGTATAGGCATAAGGGATGATACCGATAAAGATTTCAGTAAATATTATAAGAAAACCTTAGTAGTACAATATAATTCCAAATCAGCCAAGGTAAAAGACATAGTTGATAAACACTGGAATATTTTTAACATTAGTGAGGATATAAAATGTATTGTGAGGGCTAAGCCACATTTTGTTTATAAAAAAGTAGGCAACATGAAAAACCTTTTAGAAAGAACAGTTGTGGGATGACACCCTAAGCCAGAGGAAAAAAGTTCAAAAAAGGTGGTTCATCTAACCAATGCCAATATATTTTTGAAAAAGAAGAGATACATCTTGAAAATTGCATTACCTCTAAGGCAGAAATTGTAACATGAAGGGTATTATTTACATTGCTATTTATGCATCTTGTACTTCTTTTTATATTGGGAAGACAGAGAGATCCTTTAAAAAGTGTATATATGAACACTTATATGATATAATAAAATAACGTATCAAGAATGCATTATATAGACACGGAGTCTTATACACTGATAAATTTTATTTTGTGATTTTAGAAAAAAAAAGTGTGAACCCCATGGGTGGATCTTGGGAAACCATGACTGAATATAAGGAATTATATTGGCAATTAAAATTGAGAGCCCACACCTCACTATATATCTTTATTACCAGTTTTAAAACTGAGGGCAGCAAATCTGTAAATGTTTGGGATAATTATTTATTTATTATGTTTTCTTAAATTTGTTATCATAAGAGAAGTGTTTACAAGTTGTTAATAAAAGTTGCGCAGCGAATAGTGCTGCTGCCTCACAACAAGAGGTACCATGGTTCAATTCTTCGCTGAAGTGTCTTCTGTATAGACTCTACATGTCCTCCTTATGTTCATTTGGGTTTCCTCTGTGTGTTCTGGTTTCCTCCAACATTCCAAAGACATGCAGTAGGTGGATTGGATACTCTAAACTGGCCACAGGTGTGAGTGTGTGTGCAAGTGTGTTGTGTTTAAGAACTACTATGGCAGGGCTAGCCATCCAGTGCTGTAAACCTTGGTTCTAGAAGTGATACCCCACCACCATGTGCTGAGATGGGAAAAAAGGTTGTGGTTGGATGGATGGATGGATGGATGGATGGATGGATGGATGGATGGATACAGGTTACTGAATGAATGTATTTATGGATGCATATAGGGGAGGCTTAAGTTAGTTATTTTTTACAGGGTATGTTTCATCTGGTACTTTTTATTAAAAAATGTTTTTAAATAATTTTAATAAATTTAAGGTAATACAAGTATAAGTATTTAAATGCAATGGCACAGCTCCTCAGTTTCCAACGTTTATTAAATTAAAAGTTTATAGGAACATAAATGCCTTCAAAACAGTTTATACACAGAAAAACACAGTGTTTTCATCAAATTAAGCGACTTCATCAGATGACCAGTATAAATCAACCCTCCATTTTATATACGTCCATATTATTTAATTGATTAATTAATTATCCATTTAATCAATATAATTCCCTCCATTTATCTTTCACTGTTAAAAACATACCCCACCATAAATTAAATTAATGCATTATTTTCACATTACAAAAGGGAATGCATAATAAATTCACCTTCAGATTTTAATAGACTGTGTCGATAATTATAATAAGTTACCCCTGTCTTTGTATATATATGCTATTAATTTAAAAAAATATATTGTTATAGAAGTAAAAAATCTTACAAAGTTAATACAGTCGTTAAAAATTAAATATTATTCTTTTCATAATAATATTATAACAATAAATATTTCGTATTATAAATAATTAAATACATGACTTATATTTAAAATACTTCTTAGAAAACTTATAAATATTACATAAAAAGAAACTTTAAAATATGAAATATAAAATTGTCACAGTACTTTGATAATACAGGTACATGAAAACATTATTATCATTTGTATGTTATGTAAACACTTATACAATAACTACATCCAGGGGTGGTTATACATATTTTACATTCTCTAACTATAGCTTAGCTGCTCTTAATCTTAGTAATGGCATTATTGATATATTGTCTTTTAGCCCTGGATATTTATCCGAATTCAAGGTCAGCTGCCACCACAGCTCTCTGTATTCCACTCTGTCTTCCCATGGTTTGCCCCTGATGTCTTTGTTTATTTGTTCAATTATTAAAAATTTATATTTGTATTCCTTACATATTTTACTATGTTTATAAAGTGCGTTGCTCTCTTTTCCAATAGAGATGTCATACATGTGTTCATAGATCCTTCTTTTGAGGGCCCTCTCGGTCTTTCCTATATAAAAGGAATTACATTCTTCGCAATAAGCTAAGTATATTATTCCCTTGGTCTCACAATTGAAATATTCTGGGCTTTTTATCCATTTATTTCTACTTTCTATATAATGCCCTTCCTTATGAATCACATGACAACACAATGACTACAACATCCACATTTATATGTACCTTTTTTATTTTTATTTTTACTGTGTCCATATTTGGTTTCTAAAATATTTCCTAAACTTTGTGAATTTTTATATATTACCTTTTTAGGAATTTTAGTTAAACCATCAATATCTGTTAAGCATATATATCTATTCCACTCTTTAAGAAAAATGTTTCTAATGCCATTATTCAACTCATTGTATTCTAATATCAGGGCCTGTGAATAATTTTCTCCATTTTTTATTATTTTCTCATAGCTTGCAGCATTCATTTCCTCCCTTTCACCCAATGCCTGACCATTTACATTGTTACAATATATAGGTGCAAATCTGTCTACTCTTCCTATCTCAACTTCTTTCCTAATCTCTTTAATAAATTTGGTAGGATAACCTCTTTCCTTGAACATACTTTCCAGTAGGTCACATTCTTTCTGAAAATCAAGGTCTAAACTTGTCATCCTACTTCCTCTGAAAAACTGCCCTTTAGCAATGTCTTTCTTACAATGTTTAGGTTGTGCACTTTTGAAGTGCAAATAGGAATTACAAAAGGTATCCTTCCTATATATTTTTGTCTCAAACTTACTTCCCTCTTTATACATTTCCAAATCTAAATATGTCATTCTATTGTCAGAAATATTATGGGTGAATTTTAAGAAGCAGGTAGTGTTATTCATGTACGTTAAGAACTAATTAAGTTTTTCTAACCCTGCAGTCCAAAAAATTATAATATCATCCAGAAATCTTTTATAAAGAATCCAACAAGATTTGTATTCAGATTCTATTATATATTTCTCCTCCCATTTCACCAGTACTAGGTTAGCATAAGTGGGGGCACATGCGGCCCCCATTGCTACTCCTTTAATTTGCTGGAAGAACTCACCTTTGAAATGAATATAATTGTATTTTAGAGCTAAATCTGTAAGCCAAAGACTGGCTATTTTGTCATTATGGGTCATTCCTCCATATTCAAAGACAATTTCCTCTAGCATTTCCTTACCTTCCTGGTAGGGGATGGAGGAAAACAAATCGACCCCATCAATGGTTATAAATAACACATTTTCCTGCCACTTACACTTATTGAGATCCTTCAACAGGTCCCATGAATCTTTTAGTATACTTTCTCTATTAGTCCATATAGGCTTTAATTTTGAATCAACATATTTCGCTAAAGTTTGGGTCTTGGATCCCTCTGCTGACACTATAAGACGGAAGGGTGGATCCTCTTTATTTTTATGTATTTTTGGAATCCCAAAGGCCGTAGGTAACCTAGGTTTATCAACTTTTAAATACTTGTAACTATTATAGTCTATCAATTCTTTTTGTAACATATCATACAAATCTAAATCAATCTTATTATACGCTATGTTTATTTCATTTTTAGATGCAGACACATATCTATCCTCATCCCATAATAGGAATACATTTTACTATCATATAAAATATTATCCATGATCACAATGCCTCCCCCTTTATCCGGCTTCATAACTCTTATGTCAGTATTATGTTTCATATCATATAATAATACTTTTTCTTGATTGGTAATATTTTCTTCCCATCTACAATTATTTCCATGTTTCCTAATTTCTCCCTCCAAAACTTTCTCCAGATTTTTTAATTGGGGGTGAAGGGGGGGGTTATAAATACTTTTTCTTTTCAACACATCCCTGGGTATTATATTTCTCTCAGGGAAGATAATATTGAAATTTACTTTCCTCAGAAACAACTTGATGTCAAGTAAACTTTTTGTGACATCTCCTTTACTATAAGGAATAAATTTCAAACCCTTGGAGAATAAAGTGAAGTGTTCTTTTGTAACTATAACCTTACTAAAGTTGTATATAGAAAAATTGTCCCATGTATAACAATATCCATCAATTGTCATATCACTGCTACCATTAATACAAGTATTGATATTATTACTAAGGTTAACATTAGTTGTAATGGTATTGTTGTTTGGGTGGGTTGGGAGGGTGTCTAAAATCTCCCCCTCCCCCTTCTCCCTCCTTTCTTCTGAAAATTTGTATACTGTGGGGCCTGTCTATTCAACAACCTCTCCGATCTCCTTAAAGGGGGAAACGCTTGATCATATTCCATATCATAGTCCGGATATACTTCTTCCCTACTATTCTGTAGCTCCAAATTGGGCTCTTCCTCTAAGGGAGGAGAAATATATAATAGAATCTGAATACAAATCTTGTTGGATTCTTTATAAAAGTTTTCTGGATGATATTATAATTTTTGGACTGCAGGGTTAGAAAAACTTAATGAGTTCTTAATGTACATGAATAACACTACCTGCTTCTTAAAATTCACCCATAATATTTCTGACAATAGAATGACATATTTAGATTTGGAAATGTATAAAGAGGGAAGTAAGTTTGAGACAAAAATATATAGGAAGGATACATTTTGTAATTCCTATTTGCACTTCAAAAGTGCACACCCTAAACATTGTAAGAAAAACATTGTTAAAGGGCAGTTTGTCAGAGGAAGTAGGATGACAAGTTTAGACCTTGATTTTCAGAAAGAATGTGACCTACTGGAAAGTATGTTCAAGGAAAGAGGTTATCCTACCAAATTTATTAAAGAGATTAGGAAAGAAGTTGAGATAGGAAGAGTAGGCAGATTTGCACCTATATATTGTAACAATGTAAATGGTTGGGCATTGGGTGAAAGGGAGGAAATGAATGCTGCAAGCTATGAGAAAATAATAAAAAATGGAGAAGATTATTCACAGGCCCTGATATTAGAATACAATGGGTTGAATAATGGCATTAGAAACATTTTTCTTAAAGAGTGGAATAGATTTATATGCCTAACAGATATTGATGGTTTAACTAAAATTCCTAAAATGGTAATATATAAAAATTCACAAAGTTTAGGAAATATTTTAGAAACCAAATATGGACACAGTAAAAATAAAAATAAAAAAGGTACATATAAATGTGGACGTTGTAGTCAGTGTTGTCATGTGATTCATAAGGAAGGGCATTATATAGAAAGTAGAAATAAATGGATAAAAAGCCCAGAATATTTCAATTGTGAGACCAAGGGAATAATATACTTAGCTTATTGCGAAGAATGTAATTCTTTTTATATAGGGAAAGACCGAGAGGGCCCTCAAAAGAAGGATCTATGAACACATGTATGACATCTCTATTGGAAAAGAGAGCAACGCACTTTATAAACATAGTAAAATATGTAAGGAATACAAATATAAATTTTTAATAATTGAACAAATAAAGAAAGACATCAGGGGCAGACCATGGGAAGACAGAGTGGAATACAGAGAGCTGTGGTGGCAGCTGACCTTGAATTTGGATAAATATCCAGGGCTGAATGACAATATATCAATAATGCCATTACTAAGATTAAGAGCAGCTAAGCTATAGTTAGAGAATGTAAAATATGTATAACCACTCCTGGATGTAGTTATTGTATAAGCATTTACATAACATACAAATGATAATAATGTTTTCATGTACCTGTATTATCAAAGTACTGTGACAATTTTATATTTCATATTTTAAAGTTTCTTTTTATGTAATATTTATAAGTTTTCTAAGAAGTATTTTAAATATAAGTCATGTATTTAATTATTTATAATACGAAATATTTATTGTTATAATATTATTATGAAAATAATAATATTTAATTTTTAACGACTGTATTAACTTTGTAAGATTTTTTACTTCTATAACAATATATTTTTTTAAATTAATAGCATATATATATATATATATATATATATATATATATATATATATATATATATATACACAAAGACAGGGGTAGCTTAGGATAATTATTGACACAGTCTATTAAAATCTGAAGGTGAATTTATTATGCATTCCCTTTTGTAATGTGAAAATAATGCATTAATTTAATTTATGGTGGGGTATGTTTTTAACAGTGAAAGATAAATGGAGGAAATTATATTGATTAAATGGATAATTAATTAATCAATTAAATAATATGGACGTATATAAAATGGAGGGTTGATTTATACTGGTCATCTGATGAAGTCGCTTAATCTGACGAAAACGCTGTGTTTTTCTGTGTATAAACTGTTTTGAAGGCGTTTATGTTCCTATAAACTTTTAATTTAATAAACGTTGGAAACTGAGGAGCTGTGCCATTGCATTTCACTTTGCTGGCTTTGGTATTGTGGTTTTGGTGATTTACAGTGCATTTTTGGATTTATAAGTATTTAAATGTCATTTCTATATTGAATTTATTTTATGAGTCTTTACAAAACTATGCACTTAAGAATTTATTCTTTAATACTGGTATAGTTACTTAAAATGGGCTGGAATCAAATCCATCATGTGATTCTTATTTCACTAAGAAGTGTATTTATTCTAAGGTATTCAAATTATTTTTGTTCTGAAGAAGTCCTTACATTGTGCAGGATGAAGGCTGTTTAAGCCCAACTATATATTTGTTTTATTTTTATTTTTATTTATTTAATTAAAAATTGTCTTTCCATCACTTGGGTCTTAGCATGTGCTTAATGCATATTTAGACAGAAAGCCAGGGAAGGGAAATTAATGCAAATAAGGAGGTTAGAGAAGAAGGGAGAGAAAGGTGATATAAGGTATGAACAGGTTGACAGTGTGTTTATTATTTAGATGCAAATAAATTGGACAGCATGAAGTATATGAGCTGAATGGTAATATTTTAGCTATGAATACATTTTTAATTTAGCTTGTTTTTTGCAAACACACAGGAGTGAATACACTGTGTTTGAGCTACAGAGATAAAAAGGCCATTAAAGAGATACTTCCTATACTACATTATTTGATTCCCTCAATCCTGTTTTGTCTTCTGTGACTCTTTCAAGTTACTTCACCATACAGTACTCTTGGGATGTTCCTGAGAAAAACATGCATTATGCAATTATCTTTTGAATTCCTGCACCATTCACATTAGCATTAATGAGTACTCCACTATATGCTTTTTGACCATGAATCTGAGCACATCTCTTGTAGTTTAATGGGTTGCAAGATGCATTTCCACTATGTGTAGGTTTCAAGGTAAGAGAAGTTTCTGTTTCTCATGCTATGCCTATTTTCAATGTAAGAGTGCTTTGTTCAGAAACTGGCAAGCAGTGTTTTTTTTTTTTAATTAATTGTAAAAGTAAATGAGAAAATAGTATGTATACTGATAGTTTTGAACAGGATTTATGGTATGTTAGGGAGATGCAGCTAAGCAATTGAGTATTGGTATGGCTGGAGGGAAGCTTGGTAAACTTAATCTGTCACTGGTCTGATACATTTTCAAAGAATGTGAGTTTTAATACATTTTCAATGAATGAATTTCTCTACATTTTAGTTACTGTGAGCTTCACAGGAAGAAAAGCATGAGCAACAGTAAACTTAAGTCTGTTTTTTTTAATTTGCAACTGTCGTTAACAGCAGTCATCCAACGGCCTTGGAATGGGTTCCTCATATCATGTATAAAATAAACCAGTAAAGCCTATAGATCTAATAGGGGACACTGATATTATATTCATTTGTTCAGAATCACTTACTGATGAACAAGGCAGGCCAGACTTATTTGCGCAACCGATGGCAAGATATTAGTGTAGACATAATTATTTTTTGAGTTTTTGCCAGAGGATGAGAACTAGCAATATGCTTTGCTGCCCAAGAGTTTTGCCCAGCAAACACTCCCTACTCCCTAGTTATGGTGACAAATGAATGGTACCAGGGCTTAATGAAAATGTGTCTTTGTCAAGCATTTTAAAATTTAATGCATTAAAGAACTAAATGTTAATTTTACTTTAGCCATATAATAAGTAGTGGGTTCATAAATGCCTATTTAAGATATTTCTGTCTTTTTTGTCATTTTATACTGATAAAGTTTTAAATGTTGAGTACTATAATTGATTCATTATGTGATATGTGCAGTATATAAGTGTCACTTCCTGTTTTTAACTTTTAGTTCTAGTGGTATCCTACATTAGAAGGGATGAAAGCACTTAATGATTTGCTTGGTTTTACATGGGTCAGATTATGTGCTCTGAGTCTGTTGAGTCTGTTTTCTATTCCAGGTCTGTAAGATAGGTAAGGCAGGAGGCATAGACATACAGGACATACAAGACAGACACGAATATTAATGGACACAACAGTGTGGGGGACAACATGACTGGGGTTAGGTATGGCACTTCAGCTATGCATCCCCAACCAGAGTGAACACAATGATAATTTAGTCTTTACCTTTAGAACTGTCATCACCGTTTCCTGTCACAGACACCAAGGGTAGTGCCATACCAGGCAGTGATTTGGCAATTTGCTGTAGGATTCTTTCTATATGGCTGATGCAAGCACCAAAGCCCCTCTGCACTACCTTCACCACCAGAACTGTCAGTGTTTATCAGGTGAAATAATCGCCATTTCCAATGGCACTACTCCTTGTGGTTATCAGTGGAACAGTCCATGGGACACAGCTGTCTAACTCAGGTGTTACAGGTAATGCAGATGTTGTAGAGGCAACCAAGATTGTTGGGTGCCTCTAGTGCTATTATGAAAGGGCAGTCAATCATATCTGAACCCATACTGACCAGTTGCCTCTCTGAGGCATTGCAGTATCTACTGATGTGTATCCATGTTCCCTTTAATCTCTGCAGGGGTTACTCATAAACAACACACACACAAGAAAAATCATAGAAATGGCCTAGAATTAAATGTATGCATTATTTTTTTCATGTCCATTTTAGGTGAGAAACATGATAGTAACATTATATATATATATATATATATATATATATATATATATATATATATATATATATATATCTTCTTCTTCTTCTTTCAGCTGCTCCCGTCAGGGGTCGCCACAGCAGATCAACTGTTTCCATGTCTTCCTGTCCTCTGCATCTTGCTCTGTCACACCAACCACCTGCATGTCCTCTCTCACCACATCCATAAACCTTATCTTAGGCTTTCCTCTTTTCCTGTTAACTGGCAGCTTCATCCTTAGCATCTTTTTTCCAATATACTCTGCATCCCTCCTCAGCACATGTCCAAACCAAAGTAATCTTACCTCTCTGGCTTTGTCACCAAACCTTCCAACCTGGGCTGACCCTCTAATATACTTATTCCTAATCCTATCCATCCTCGTCACACCCAGTGCAAATCTTAACATATTCAACTCTGCCACGTCAAGCTCTGACTCCTGCCTTTTTGTCAATACCACTGTCTCCAACCCATATAACGTAGTTGGTCTCACTACCCTCTTGTAGACCTACCCTTTCACTCTTACTGGTACTCATCTGTCACAAATCACTCCTGACACTCTTCTCCACCCACTCCATCCTGCCTGTACTCTCTTCTTCACCTCTCTTCCATACTCACCATTACTCTGAACTATTAACCCCAAGTATTTAATCTCATCCACCTTTGCCACCTCTACTCCTTGCATCCTCATCATTCCTCTATCCGCCCTCTCATTCACACACATATATTCTGTCTTAGTCCTGCTGACCTCCATTCCTCTTCTCTCTAGAGCATATCTCCACCTCTCCAGGGTCTCCTCTACCTGTTCCCTGCTCTCACTACAGATCACAATGTCATCTGCAAACATCATAGTCTATGGGGACTCCTGTATGATCTCGTCTGTCAACCTGTCCATCACCATTACAAATAAGAAAGGGCTCAGAGCTGAACCTTAATGTAATCCCACCTCCACCTTAAACACATCCGTCACTCCCACCGCAGACCTCACCACTGTCACACTACCCTCGTACATATCCTGTACCACTCTTACATACTTCTCTGACACTCCCGATTTCCTCATACAATACCACAACTCCTCTCTAGGCAACCTGTCATATGCTTTCTCTAAATCCACAAAGATACAATGCAACTCTTTCTGACATTCTCTGTACTTCTCCATCAACACTCTCAAAGCAAACATCACATCTGTAGTGCTCTTTCCTGGCATGAAACCATACTGCTGATCACTAATCATCACCTCCCTTCTTAACCTAGCTTCCACTACTCTTTCCCATAACTTCATGCTGTGACTGATTAATTTAATCCCTCTGTAGTTACTACAGTTCTGCACATCACCCTTATTCTTAAAAATCGGTACCAAAACATTTTTTCTCCATTCCTCAGGCATCCTCTCACTTTCCAAGATTTCATTAAACAATCTAGTTAAAAACTCCACTGTCATTTCACCTAAACACCTCCATGCTTCCACAGGTATGTCAAACAGCCTTTCCATTCTTCATCCTCTTCATAGCTATCCTTACTTCCTCCTTGCTAATCTACTGCACTTCATAATTCACTATCCTCACATCATCCAACCTTCTCTCCCTCTCATTCTCTTCATTCATCAACCCCTCAAAGTACTCTTTCCATCTGCTCAACACACTCTCCTCGCTTGTGAGTATGTTTCCCTCATTATCCTTTATCACCCTTACCTGATGCACATCTTTACTAGCTCGGTCCCTCTGTCTAGCCAATCGCTACAGGTCTTTTTCTCTCTCCTTAGTGTCCAACATTTTATACAACACGTCATACACCTTATCCTTAGCCTTCGCCACCTCTCTCTTTGCCATGCACTTCATCTCCTTATACTCTTGTCTACTTTCTTCATCTCTTTCACAACCCCACTTCTTCTTCGCCAACCTCTTTCTCTGTATACTCTCCTGTACTTCTTGATTCCACCACCAGGTCTCCTTGTCCTCCTTCCTCTTTTCAGATGTCACACCAAGCACCTTTCTAGCCATCTCTCTTACTAGCTCTGCTGTAGTTACCCAGCTATTCGGTAACTCTTCACTGCCACCCATATATCAACATAAGAGTAATATTATATACACACATATATATGGATCTACTTTGATTCACTGAAAACTCATTTCACTGAATTTCAAAACACTCACACCAAATCGCTGAATGTTCAAATCACTGAAAACTCATTTCACTGAATGTAAGCACTGTTGGGCAAATTAAATGTATATGCCCTTTTCCAACATAGTTCCACTTCTGGGCATTTGCACAAGGATGGTTCAGAGCATTCATGGTCAATGTAGTAGAATGTTTTGCTAAATATCCCCTCACTGTTGTCTTCTGTTATATCCAGTCACAATCTTCCATCATAGAGCACAGTCTGCTCTGCCACAAGGCCCTACTCCTACAACTTTACTGAGAATTTTGTCATTATATAACGTAAGCATATTTGTCTTGATGAACCTTGCTGTCTATTAACTTTAATCAGTCAAATGCATTACTGGTCTCTGACTGAAAACTTCTGTGAAATAACATGTGCACTCTGAGGATGGCTACTGTCCCCTTTTTCTTGACCAGTAGACTATACTGCATATGCAAGTTATTTAGCCTCATGAAATGACAGAAAACCTGTTTTACTTTGTATTTCTTTGTTAATTACTTTGTACTGGCGATATGTGCTTATATATATATATATATATATATATGTATATATATATATATATATATATATATATATATATATATATATATATATATATATATATATATATATATAGATATATGTGTGTGTGTGTGTGTGTGTGTGTGTGTGTGTGTGTATATATATATATATATATATATATATATATATATATAGATAGATAGATAGATAGATATAGATATATATCTAAACACTGTTTGATGTACTGACTAATCCCAAAAAATGTTTAATAAGTGATAGTTTTATACTGTGCTTCACATTGTAGTGCCATGTTCTAATAACTTGCTAGATACAGCTGTTTATATACACTGTATTACTGTGGTTCTCTATCAGTATATCTCCTGCTAAAACCACTAGAGGTTTAAACTGGATTGTATAAACCAAAATAAAGGCAATTAATATTAATTTTGTAATTTTGTATAAACAGCTTATGATATCTCAGTAACCATTCAAGTAAGACATTTACAGCCAGTAGGATTATCTTCATACAGCTGTGAGGCTTCATATGAGACAAATACACTGTCTGTGTTACCTGAATGGTGAGATAATTAGAGAAATATGAAAATTATTACAATACAAATAAACAGTATACAAAAATATTCAATATCTCTTTAGCTGCATTAGACAGCCATCAAATATCAATACAGTTATGTTTGCCATCATGTATGCTTTAAGATGAAATCTTCTGATACCTTGTATGCAGCATGGTTTTGGAATTGTTAATGCAAATACGAACAAGCAATATTTGATGTCTAAAGATGTCAGTAGAAGGTAAATGCAGAAAAACCTGGATGCACACTTGGCTATAATGAGTTAAGACATATGCATGTAATATGATTTGCTGGTGTTCTGGTATGTATATAGCACTGTTTTGACATACTGGGTAATCCCATGAATGTTTACTAAGTGATAATTTTATATTGTGTTTATCAATGTACTCCCATGTTCTGAGCATTTGCTTGATACAGCTGTATATATACATTGTATTACTGTGTTACTTTATCTGTATACCTCCTGCTAAAATTACTTTGAGCTTACATTCATAAAATTTCTTAATATCACAATACACTCATTTTTTTTTTTGTTGTTTGTCTTTTCAGCTTTTCCCAGTTAGGGGTCACCACAGCGGAACTCCGGTCTGCTAATGATTGGCAGTAAATTTTTTATGGTGCCGAGTTGCTAGCCCAATGCCCAAACTTCAGCGAAGGCACACCCATTCACGCATGTCTTTCGAGGCCACTCGACCATACTTCCCCTATATTCTTTTGCTCTGACTTACTTTGGTCCTTCCTGCATCTCTTTTTTGTATAGAAAAGCACTAACTTTATTGCTTCAATATAATATTACTATTTAGTAGAGTTTTCTCTATCATTTCAGAGCATGTGGTCACTACATCTGAGCTCGATACTGAAGAACTTCTGCCACAAGGCCCTACACCTACAAGTTTACTGAGAATTAGGCCACTGTATAACGTAAGCACATTTATCTTGAAGAACCTTGCTGTCTATTAACTTTAACAGTTGAATACATGCCTGCTCTCTGACTGAAACTCTCTGTGAAATATTACATGCACTCTAAGGCCCTCTTACCAAGTTGGCCACTGTCCCCTTTTGTATGACGTAGACTATACTGCATATTCCAGTTATTTAGCCTCAGGAAATGACAGAAAACCTATTTTCCTTCATATCACTTTGTTAATTGCTTTATACTGGCTATAAACTGATTCTTCTCAGTTATAATTTGACATGAGGGTGGGATTGTCACTGTAACACAATGTATTGCTAAATATCCCCTTAGTATTGTCTCCTCTTATAATCTGTCACTATCTTACTTGATGGAGCAGGTACATGTTATATGTTATTATATTTCTATTTGTTCTAAGACTGTAAAACAGTGGAAAGACTTTGGTAATGTGTTATATTTGTATCAATTTCATTTAGATCGATTATGTTTTATGTATGTTGAGCATGTTTCCCTTTAACACATATGTATGTAATGTGAGTTGCTCATATTTTGATTTATATATATATATTTTTATATATATATATATATATATATATATATATATATATATATATAGGTTTACAGTCATATGGTAGAGTGCACATTGCTCGACCATACAGTTAACCGACATTTCTAAGCGAATTTTATAATGCCGAATGGTCGGAATGTCATAAAAACACAAAATGCGACATTTCCAACTGCTCTACAGCCTAACACAAGTGCTAACATGTGTCAAAAAGAGGACAAGATTTTGCAATTTGCAACAATTGCAATCGTATTTTTGTGACATTGCCGCACACCTTTCAGTCATACCTGGTCAACCATATGTGTTTGGATGTATTGATTAATCCCATTAATGTTTACTAAGCGATGGTTTTATATTGTGCTTATCAGTTTACTGCCATGTATGTATATATATATACTGTATTACTGTGATTCTATATCAGTATACCTCCTGCTAAAACAACTTTCAGCTCACATTCATAAACTTTCTTGCAATCTTAATACTAATATACTTTCCTCTGTATTCTCTTGCTATGCGATACTGTATTCCTTTCTCTATCTCTTTTTTTGTATAATAAGTGCTAACTTTATCAACTCAATATAATGTTACAGCTTTGTAGAGTCATCTGACCTTGATACTGCAGGAGCTCTTCCACAAGGCCCTACTCCTATAAGTTTACTGAGGATTTTGTCGTTGTATAATGTAAACACATTTATCTTGAAGTACCTTGCTGTCTATTAGATTTACTCAGTCAAATATATGCCTGATTTGTGAATGAATGTCTCTGTGAAAGATTATGTGCACTCCAAGGACCTCTTACTAAGGTGGCCATTGTCCTTTTTGTCATAACCAGTAGATTATACTACATATGCCAGTTATGTAGCCTCATGAAATGACAAAAAAGGCTGTTTTACTTAATATCTCTTTGTTAATTGCTTTGTACTGGATATAAATGGATTGCTGCCAGTAATAATTTGACCTGAGGGTGAGAATGTACAGCTAAATATCCCCTCAGTGTTGTCTCCTCTTATACTCAGTCACTATCTTCCTTCATACAGAAGGTATGTGTCATATGTTATTACATTTCTATTTGTTCTAAGAATATGTAAAACAGTGAAAAGACTTTGGTACTCTGTTATATTTCTAACAGTTTCATTCAGATTGTTTAAGCTTTATGTATGCTGATTGTGTTTCCTTTTAACACATATGTATGTAATGTGAGTTGCTGGTTTTTTGGTATGTATAAAACACTTTTTTGGCATACTGATTAATCCCATGAATGTTTATTAAGTGATGGTTTTATATTGTGCACATTACTGTAATGCCATGTTCTACTGCAGTGGTGGTGCTGCGGTAGCATTGTCGCCTCATAGCAAGACGTTGTCCCGTTCAATTCTCAGCTAGAGCGTCTTCTGTGTGGAGGCATATGTGAATGAGGCGTGCCTTCGTTGAAGGTTGTGCGTCAGGGTTGGTAACCCGGTACGTAAAAATCAACTACCAATCATTAGTGGACCGGAGTTCCACTGTGGCGACCCCTAACCGGGAAAAACCGAAAGACACAAACAAACTGTAATGCCATGTTCTCATAATTTGCTCGATACAGCTGTATATATACAGTATATGACTGTGGTTCTCCATCAGTATACTTCCTGCTAAAATTATTTTGAACTTGCATACATACACATTCTTACTATCATTCTAGTCTTATACTTCTCCCGTATTCTCTTGCTCTGACTTACTGTGGTCCTTCTTCCATCTCTTTTTTGTATAATAAGTGCTAACTTTATTGCCTCAGTATAATATTACAGTTTACTAGAATTTTTCTCTTTCTTTCATTTCAGAGCCTATGATTACTACATCTGACCTCGACCCTGCAAGAGCTCTGCCACAAGGCTATATTCTGACAAATGTACTGAAGATGTAGTCATTGTATAATATCAATGCATTTCTTTTGAAGTTACTTGCTGTCTATTAAATTTAATAATTAGAATACATGCCTGCTCTGTGATTGAAAGTCTCTGTAAAATTATACATGCACTCTAAGGACCTCTTAATGAGTTGGCCACTGTCCCCTTTATTCTCGATCAGTAGATTATACTGCATATGCCAGCTATTTAGCCTCAGGAAATAACAGAAAAACTTGTTTTACTTTGTATCTATTTGCCAATTGCCTTCTACTTGTTATAATCTGATTGCTCTCAGATATAACTTGACCTTAGGGTGGGAAGCCTGCTATGATTGGCTTCACTTCATTTCCCTACCCCTAATTCCCACCCATCCCCTCCTACTCTAACATTATACTTCCTATATACACATTTCACTTGTGACTCTTATTCCAAAACCCTCCCTAAATGACCTTATTACTTCTATGCATGCACTTGTTTCCTTCTACCCTATCAATTAAACGTTTAGTGCCTATCCTATCCTTCTTCCTCCCATACTGCTATTCACTATATCCATTCATAAACACAACCATCCCAAACAGTACCTATCTATTCCATATTGTATCATTTACTTTTCACAAATAAACCCTCATTTCTTCTTATTTTGACTATATCATTATACTTCAGCCTTTCATAGCCCTCTATTTCTTACATTCCAAAGAAGATAGCAGGACAACCTAATTATCTTCTTTGATAGAAAATAATTATCTCCTTACCTATCCTCTAAGAGCATTCAGAATCCACAATAACTGAATCTCATACTACCCTGCAACTATTTGTGTCTTTTTTCATTGCTACTTCCCCACTACCTGACATCTATAAAATACAGATTATTGTACTTAATTATGCTACTCTTCAGCTTATCTTGTATTCTTCTCCTAATACTGTGCCATCTTTCATCCAACCATAACTCAATAATATGTCTCGACCTCTTTCCAACTCTGTCCCAACCACCTACCTATATTTCCTCTTTATACTTTCCATACATTATACCAAACCTATTTAATATTGTCCCTCACCTTTATTCAACTGCACTTCAGCTCAAAACAAAACAAAATTAAGTGCAAGAATCCTCTCCAATAAACAAGTATGCTTAATTCCCCAAAATACTAAAATCTTTCTAGGAGGAGCTATAACCCTAATCCTGGCCCCACCTACCACAATGAATAGAAAGATTAATCTCTCCCACACTCTTCTCTAACCCAACAGCAGCCAATCCCCAACCCTGGTGATCTAATTTTTGCCACATTAAATGTTAGATGCATAACTGCTAAACTACATGCCTGGAGCCTGGCATTCTTATTGTAACTGAAACTTGGCTTAAACCCAACATAAACAACTCCAAAGTTATATCTCCTGCCTATATCATCATCCATAATGACCATTTAAAGAGGAACGGTGGTGGAATTGCTTTAATATTTCACAACATCACATTTCCCCTTACAGCAAAACAATACCAAAATTCAGTTCCTCAAAATAAACAATTATAAACAAATATGTCTCACTGCCCTTTACATCCCTCCTGGTGATAATGCAGCTATTCCTGAAGATATCCTACATTGGATATCCATAACATTTCCCCAAGAAAAAATACCACTAGGTGATGTGAATGTCAAGTGGATGGACATAAACTCTAACTCCCCTACATCTAGAATGAACGTATATGCTTTCACATAACTAATAAATAGCCGTACACATTATAGCAAGATATCACATTCCCTATTACACTGAATCGTAGTATCAGAACTTAGTTAATACCCCCCTGCAAATACAATGTCAGACTCTCTCAGTGATCATCTCCCACTGTATATGACCATACTCACACATCCAGTTAAACAGCATATGTATAAAACAACACACAACCTTTCCAAGTTTAACTCAGAAATGTTCATTAATTCACTATCATCTATTAAATGCAACTTCCTGAAATCGTCCCCTTAGATTATACTGTAAATGAAATCAATACAAAGTTTCTAAATATCCTAAATAACCTTGTACCTCCTAGAAGGAAGAGAATAAAACAAATAAAGCAATCTGGCTATCCAACAAGAGTAGAATGCTAATGCAGGATAGAGAAAAAGCATGGAAAGAATGGGAAAAATATAAAACACCTCGATATCTTGAAAACTTCAGAATGCTTAGCAATTGTACTAAAAGCAAACAAACAAAGACAAAAAATATGCTATAATAACTTTCAGAATAATACTAAAAAACTTTGGACAGCCATTAAAGAAATCTTACATCCTGGCCAAAATTTCAACCCAAACCCCCTTCCCGATAACTCACTACTTAAAACTGTAATACAGTTCAACTGTTATTTTACAGATAGTATAGCATCTCTAACAAAGGATTCCTTAACACCTAATCCCAACCCTTCCCAACAGTCACTTATCATCACATCCACTTTCACCTTCAAACCTGTAACCACATCCTATATAAAACTACTCTTAAATAAACAAATGTTGCTCTTTTTTAGCTCATGACCTTCAAAGTGGAGTACCTAAAAATAGCAACTAATACCATTGCCTATCCTGCCTTAATCTTTAATCCTTATAAATATGTCAGTCCATGAATTTTGCATTCCCTCTATCTCAAAAAAACTCACACTTTATCCTGCTGCACAAAAGAGTAAATTCAAGAGACATGAATAACTGTAGACCTATAGCAATCATCTCCCCTTCTCCAAAATACTTGAAAATGTATTCAAAAACAATTGCTAGACTATTTCATGCAGTAATAACTGCTATTCCCTACACAACATAGCTTCCATCCTTCCCATAGTAGTAGCACTGCACTTCTAACTCATATAGATAGTGTCAATAAAGCTAGAGATAACAGCAAACTAGTCTCTTCCTTATTTCTAGACTTGTCTAAAGCCTTTTAACACAGTTTGTCACAGCAAACCTTTACTTCAAATTTCCTCAGTAGGTCTCTCTCTCTCTCTCTCTCTCTCTCTCTCTCTCTCTCTCAGCCAACCCATCTGTGGTTCAAGAGCTACTTTTCCAATAGGCATCAGTCAGTAAACTGGCATTCCATGCTCTCTCATTACTTTCCAATCATCACTGTTGTACCACAAGGCTCTATCTTTAGTCCTCTCCTCTTGAACATTTTCACCAACACCCTCTATATATTCACACAACAGACCTCTCTAATATAATACACAGATGATTCAACTCTTATTTGCACCTTTGACAAAATGGTACACCTCCAAAAAACTACTCAGGAAGCTTTGACAGCCACTAAAACATGAAGGTATAAATCACAACTCATGTTCACCCCAAAAAATACCAAACTACTACTTTTTCCTCATGTCCTTCTGTCATGAAAAAAACTAAATTTAAGTCCTCTGTCTTGATAATACAACCATTAAGGCAACTTCTCATAGCACACTATTAGGCGGTGATAGTGGATGATAAGCTTACATTCGACCTGCATATACAAAATTGCATAAGAAAAACTCATCAAAAACTAGAGGTGCTCTACAGACCCCAAAACATTCTCACCGACTTAACTAAAACTACACTTTCCACCACTTATCTCCTCCCCACACTTCTTTATGGTACTCACATCCTTACTAACCTCCAGGCTTCACAAAAATTAAAACCTGAACAATGCTATAACAAAGTTGCTAAATTTACTGCAAATACCTCTTTCAGAAACCACCACTGTATTGCACTAAAAAGCCTAAATTGGTTAGAAGTGCCTCATCAACTAACATTTGCACAACGTCTTACCACCTATAAAATTATCTAGCATGCATATGCCTGGCCAGCATTTAAAAACATTCTATACAGCTATTTCCTTGTCAGTCATTGCAATCCAGTGACAAAAACCCCTCTCTGTCTACCAACCTATCAAATCTGCTGTGCAATGTCTGTACTCATGCAAGGTTGCTAAGGCCTAGAACTCCTTACTTGTATCCATCAGATCAATACCCTCCCTCCCATCTTTCAAAACCCCTTTGAAAGACTTCCTATCTAAAATATGGTTCTCTTCTTGCTCAAACCCAGGATAAACTATAACTCTAAATGTGAACAAGTATCTTTTCATTCCTTATACATCCTTACTCTCCCTTCTTCACTTACTTCTTTACTTCTATAAAATTTTCTTCCCCGACATTCTCTCTAAATATAGCATAAGCCTGTTTTTCCCTCGCTTCATATTGCAATTCCTGTTTGTATTACACTAACTTACCTTTAATTTCTCTACAGACTGTCTAAAATTTCTATAAATATTATAAATGATTTTCATATAACTTGTATTGATCAAGGTAAATATATTATCACAAATTTGTTATAATTTTTTAAACTGCAGATGTTTTTGTTTTGTTTTTGAAGATTGTGAAATTGTTCTTAAAATGTTTTGTAATAATTTAGAGCTTTTCTCTCCAGGCCTCTGCTAAAAATGGGATTCTACCCAGTCAGACTTTACCACTAATTAAATGTCAATAAATAAATAAATAAATAAATAAAACATAACAAAGTGTGATTGATAGCACCTAGGAACTGAGCACATGAAGTAATAAGACATGAACTTCTGAACTCTGTATTAACTAGTAATGCTACAGGGGATCTGACACTGCAATTGTGTAATGCTGGCACTACAAACATGTACAAGACTTGAAATATACCTACACAATATAGCCTATCTTCATGTGTAACAGGAAATATACAGTACAAACTGTACTACTGTGCATATGTCAGCATGTCTATCAAGTAATCATTTTTCTGGTTAAGTCTGTCATGTGATTATGTTTTACTGTACTACATACGCAGACTGACATGGTAATATGCAAGTCAAGACTTGTTCAATGTGTCACAACTGTAACTTTTGCATTATATGCTGTTCCTTCAGTGGAGTAATAATTTGAAGCACAACTATCACACCCCCCCCAGCAGCAACTAAACCAAAAAATGTCTTTAAAGCAAATTATAACCTTTTACAGGATGGTATAACTAGCTTCACTGCACCTCCCCCTCGTATGGAACTGGTAACTATGCTGAGTTCTACACCAGTACTTTATACAAACACCTGTATAACCGCATTGACTTGGCCGTACCTGATTGGACCAAAACAAGCTCCTCAAGGAAGAGCAAACCTGCCTGATGGACAACTGCCATTAACAAGCTTTCCAATAAGATGAAGAAATTGCTGTCTTGCTTTTGCTGCACGTTAAACTTTAGATCCATGCAATACTTTCTGACATATAGGAAAGTAGGATCACTGTTTGAAAAACTAACATTCTATGATGCTCTACAGACTAATGTCATTATTCTCAAATGTCCTATAAGCTAAAATCCATTATAACCAAATAATTAATATTATTAATATTCCACCTAAAAGTAAACTATAAAACTTCAGTAATTCTCAATGACACTTCTCCCCTCCACTTATTATGAATACAACAGGATACCAATGTGTTAGACTCCAATTAAAGAAAACAGCTACTGAAACGAATCTTTTATTCTAGTGCCTCAGTAAGTCACCTTCATGGAATAAAACATGTACAAAATAACCATTCTTATATAACACATTCTTAATTACTACCAATCTATCAATCATCTTGTAAAACATTTCTTAAAGCAAACACTTGCAATTTAAATCATTGTTCAAACCTTTTGGAATCAATGTACCATATTTCAAAATATAAACAGTTTCTTTGTACATTAATTTCTGTTTTAACAATTCTTCACTGATATTCATACCATCAATTTGTTCTAAAATAGTACATTCCAAGAAATCAACATTACTGCCATGAAACATTTTAAAGTGTGTTGCAACCATTTTTTCCTCCCTGCAATTTTATAGGTCCCTCAGATGTTCCATACACCTTATGTGAAATTCTCTTTTTGTTTCACCTATGTAATACATTTGGCAGGGACACCTCAATGCATATATAACCCCCTTGGGGGTTATTTTGTACGTGTTTTATTCCATGAAGGTGACTTACCGAGGCACTAGACTAAAGGATTGGTTTCAGTAGCTGTTTTCTTTAATTGGAGTCTAACACATTGGTATCCTGTTGTATTCATAAAAATTCAGTAGCTGACTTAATAAATTCAATAAATTCAATTGAGTAATTAACCCTGCCTTTCTATATAATAAAATAATAATAAAAATGCCATCCAAAAATCTTGAATAAAATGCAATATTATTAAAAAAACAGACATAAAGACAATATTAGTTCCTAATCCCACATAATAATATTGACATAAACTGGGGCAGAAACCACCCCATTGCTGCAACCTTAGTGTGTTTAAAACCTTCAAAATATACAAAATTATTCTGAATGAAAACCTTCAAAATATACAAAATTATACTGAATGACTATACACATAAATTAAATAACATTACTTACAGCCTTATTATTTAATACATCGGTAGTTAATGCACAGGAAAACCAGTCCAATCCTGTAAAATGAGTAATGTAAGAAAATAAATCCATGACATTGATTGTCACCAAAAGAACATCAGGAATAAATTCTACCTTATGTATTAACTGTAAAAAACCTCCAAGAATCCCTTAGAACATTTTCCCTGCCTATAAAAAATAATTTCAATTTACTATCTAAAAACTTGGTTAAAATGTTCTACCTTAGAATCTTTTGATGCAACAATAGGCCTGAGTGGAGGATCCTTTAAATTCTTATGCATCTTGGGTATGCCACAAATGGGGATAATATATTTATTAACATTCAAAAAATCTAATTCCTTATTTGAAATATCTGCCAACAATAAATCATATAAAATGTTCAAATAACCTTAAAATCAATATTAATTTAATTTTTAGAAATAATACTTTGGGCCAGATTCCAAGATATTTGCTGTCAGTGTATGTCTGCCCTAAGTCTGAAAGACTTACTTTTAGCACAAGCAACTTATTTTGGTGTAAAACCTGTCAATAAACAGGCTCACAACATAGGCCAGATTCCAAAAGTCATGGTCTCAGTGTAAGTGGCCATTTATCCTGAGAACGAGACTTTTTGAATCAGGCCCCATATGTAACACCATCCATTAAATTTTCAGATACTTTTTGCAAGTAAATCATTTTTTTTTTAGTCATGACCCGAATACATTAGTTCAATTGCTATAAAAAAGTAAAATGACAATAATATAAAACTATTAAATATATAGTAAAAGGCAATACAGAAATAATATTAATAGTAGTAAAAGAATAAAACAAAATTAAGACTGCATAATAACATTTAAATTGAAATGAATTTATAACTTTCAGCAAATTCTGTTTACAAAATACACATTAATAATGGAGTATGCTGGAGCACCAGCTGCAAAAACTGCAATACCATTTATATAGTGTCTCTAAAGCAGGTGTACTTAGATACAATCTGCTGGTGCTGCCTGAGATGTTTTTTGAATGCTTGCACAGTTTCTAGTTTATTATTTATTTATTTTTACATCTGTAGGTAGTGATTCCATGACATAGGTCTTTTCTTGTGACAGCCTTTCTCTTACGGAAAGTTTAAATTCAGGTCTGATCAAAGCAAGACTGTTTTCTTTGCTGTTTCTATAGGAATAGTTTTGTTCTCAGATTTGAACCAATTTTTTTGAGTAGTGTACATTAGCCTGTTTTAAGAATTTTAAATAACAATATACTTAGGAGATAGGTGGCTCTGTTAGTAGAAGGAAACCATTGGGCTTTATCATACAACATACAACTATATCAGTTCCTGTCTAGAATTAGGAAATTTTGGCTAAGGCTGTATGTGACTTGGTGAGAACAGGTATAAAATTAAATAACACAGTTGTAGTTATGCTAAGACTGTATTGGTTATGTTGACTGAGTTTCTGTAAGTATTAAGAATGAGGGAGGCATCCAATCTTTTACGAAATGACTGTTGTTGCTTAACATTAGCAATAGTGTGTCTTTAAATTCTGCTAAGATTTAGGGTGATAGTTCTGACAGCTTTTTTGAGGTGGGGAGGAGCATAACATTATTCTTGGTACTAATAATTTGCCATTTATATTTGTGACTCCAGTAGCAAAGTTCAGGGAACTGATACTGTGTCACTTTTTGCAGTATTTGTTGGGATTTGTTGGCTTTAAGTAACTGAATATTATCTACATATATACTTTTATGCTTAAGTAAGACCGGTAAGTCATGAATGGTGTTATTAATACAAAGAGAGAATAAGGGATCCTAGAACTTAGCCATGAAGAATTCCATTGTTATGATCCTATTTCAGAGAGTGAGTTATTGGCTAGGATAGGAAATGATGTATCCTTCATGTATTTTTAAACCACAGTATGCTATTTTCACCCCACTTAAGTTTCTGGAGTTTTTCATGTAACAAATCTTAGTTTACTGTTTCAGTTACGTAAGTTGTAATGAAAGGAGATACTGCCAGCCCAGCTATCTGGAATTTTGTAAATAATTATATGTCATTTGTGAATATCAACATGATTCATATGCTTGTATTACAAATGTATTAAAACTGTATGTTATATGTATATCAACTGTTGGTACAGAAGTGTATGTTGAAAAGGGTTTGTAAAGTACTGAGCTTAAAAATGTAACCACAGTGTACATTACTGGATTAGAACAGAAATGTACCTGCACTATTGTACCTGTTTAAATGCATATATTTTAACAATGGAAACTTGAATAAAATACATTAATTTCAGAAAAATAGCTGAAATTAAACTACTTTAGGATAGCAAGAGACAAATATGTATATACTAGGGAGTTCTCTGTGTTGTCTTGAAAGAGAAATAGTTAGTAGGTTTGAGATGTGGAAGTGTTTTACTGTTTTATGACTTCCAACAGCTGCACAGATCTGAGCAAAAGCCTTTGTTTATGTATTTTCCCAGGTAGATGCTAAATGCTACCAACTGCATCAATGGTTGTTTTTCACCTGGGATAGAGTCAGATGACAAGAAGTGATGTCATACTGCAAGCTCTCCCAGCATTAATATTTGGGATATCTCTCTGAGAGAGACTGAGTATTCTATATTTTTCTTTGACCTGACAACATCAGCTGGAAGACCCACTCACAACATCTGCCTTGCTTGCCCTGTAAATAAGTTAACTAGGATGTAATAATTCTCTTAGATTCAGTCAGGAATATAGTGAAGTATAGTTTGGATGTTTTCTGCATTTATTTGAGACTGTCCTGCAATGTTGTTTTAAATATTTCCTGTGATTCTGAACTCTGATGTTACTATGATTATGTACTATTTTCTTGTTCTTTTATTATTTATTATTAAATATATTTAAACCTTTAATTATGACTGATATTTGTGAGACATATTCAAGTTCTGAGAGTACTTATTTCTTTGGTGACACTGTGTATGCCACTTCTAATAGCTTTGCTCTTGGTCAAACTACCATTTGTATTAACAGTAACATTACACAGTAAGATTGGACATCCTTTGTTTAGGGCCTTAAAGTAGTTGATAAAGAGTTGGCTGGTGGCAGTGATAACTACCTTATAGTCTGGGCAGAAGGGGACATAGCTAGTAAACTTGTGCCAGCCTTTCTCAGGAGTGAGTGCGTATATAAACCAAACCTCAAAGTGTGTGTGTGTCAGCTACTTGGGTAGGGACTCAAAGCACTGGTTGTACAGAGAGGGTGTTGGAGGTCTTGGCTTGGCCACTTAGCTGAGATTTCAACTCTTCAGCTATGCCAGTGGGGAGTCTTATTGGGGATCTGGAGAAAGAGGGAGAAACCAGCCTCAGACTGACTGTGGTCTCTGTGTGCTCTTAAGGGAAGTTGCACTTGATGCAGATAGCTGCATCTGGAAATACTGTGTGTGTACTTGTCATCCTCCCAGTGTACGTCCCCCACTGGTGCTAGTGGTGCGAATTGAGGCTCCTTGATTGCTGTTGCCAGTGGTGGAGTGTCACATAAATCATAAAAGCAAAGACAAAGGCTGTACTCAGACTACCATTAGTATTAGTATAAATGATATTTGTAGCTGACAGTAAGGCAGGTTTTGAACTGAAGGAGTTTCTAATTCATTGTTGTTAATCTTATAGTAACCCATAACTGTGCGTGCATGTGTGTGTGTGTGTGTGTGTGTGTGTGTGTGTGTGTGTGTGTGTGTGTGTGTGTGTGTGCGCGCGCGTGTGTGTGTGTGTGTGTGTGTGTGTAAGTGTAAATGTGTATATAAATATATGTATGTGTGTGTGTGTGTGTGTGTGTGTGTGTGTGTGTGTGTGTGTGTGTGTGTGTGTGTGTGTATGTGTGTGTGTGTGTGTGTGTGTGTGTGTGTGTGTATATATGCATTAGTGTATATCAAATGGATAAAACCTCTGAGCATGCAAATTATTAAGTCCAATATTACACAATCCCTGAGGAAGGCATATGTCCATACCCAGGAAATGTCAGTCTTCCACACAAATTATTGTATTTAATTTAAAATACTTAAGGATAACTGAAACAATATTAACTGCCAACGTTTGAAAAGTGCTGAGAAACAGCTTCTGTGTGTGCAAACTTTAAAAATAAACAAAAACATTGTTGCTGTGCCCCCCACACCCCCTGCTAATTATATATACTACCTCTCAGGTTGCACAAATGTGTAACAAGGGCAAATTTCCCAACACCTGGATTTGTGCAGTCTCACACACTTCTTTGTCAGTTGCCTAGCTGATCATATATCGACATATTCAATAACACCCATATATGTATATATATATATATATATATATATATATATATATATATATATATATATCTATGTGTGTGTATAGCATAAAAAAGGGAAACTACTTGTATTGGAACCACTGCTCTAAATATTGCCATAAGAATTTACTAAAAGAGATCAGTGTTTTCGCTCTTCTCAGAGCGTCATCAGATTTAACTTTGAGACATTTTGTAAACACGCGAGGTGCAGTGGCTAGCCCAAAGGGCAATGCAGAGAACTGATAATGTGATCCAGACAATACAAATCTCAGGAAATTCCTGAAGCAAGAAGCAGTGGGAATATGATGATATGCATCCTTCAAGTCTAGGGTCACCATGAAGCAGCGGTCTGAAAGAAGAGGAAGCACTGACTGCAGAGTGAGTATCTTGAACTTGGAGATATTGACAAAGGTATTCAGAAAGGATAGGTCTAGCATCAGTCTTCACAACAGTGCTTTTTTGGGGACCAGGACATTTTTAGAGTAAAAACCTTTTATTCTCTCTCTCCGAAGCAGGGACTGGCTCTGAGCTTGCCCAATGCTACTACAGGGTCTCAGGACATAGGCTGAGGCATATATCTTGATTTTCTTTTATGTTTTTTAGGTGCACTAGGTGTAGATGCTTGGTGGTTGGCACCACATCTGAGTCCATCAAGTCAGGGGACAAAAAAATAGCCAGAGTAATAACAAAATGGCTGCATGGAAAGCCAGTAAAAGCTGAGCAAATACTTCTATTGTCCCTCTGAAATGACATCTAAAGTCTAATTTCTGCAGCTGTAGTATTCTGAATACTGCACTGAATAAAATGACAACAGTTTCAGTAACAGTTCAAAGCACAAAATACATGCACAAAATTTCACCATCTTATATAAGTTAATCATTTCAACTGCAAATGAATAGAAACAGCATAAAACAAGAAATAAAGTGTAAACTAATGACAAAATCTTTAAATAAAAACAGTTGTAAAACCAAATAAGGACAAGTAGTAATAAACTTTAATGCACATTTAATACTAATTTGTCAGAAATGTTTAACAAACAAACTTTAAAAGAAAAAAAAGAAGTGTAAAATGTTGTAATCCTGCTTGATTACCTCAAATAATTATAACCCCAAAGAAAAGAAATGCAATATTGGCAAGTTTTCATGTTAAAAGTTCCAAATTAAGTGTTTAATCAGCAGAGAAAAGGTAGTAACTCAGAGATGAAAGCACGAGGTAATGAGAGGAGCTGCACTAAAATGGCCTTAGTTCAGAAACTTAGTAAAATGTGCGCAAATGGTAAAAAAATCACATCTGAAGGTTACACTCAGAAACCACCAATTAGCTAAAATTAAACAGTACAAGCCATATACTGTGTGAGAAAAGTAAACTAAAACAAGCACATATAAAATTTCCAATTAGAAAAAACAGTCAAGGAGCAGAATACACTATTCAAGCACTTACTAGGAAAGGCAGAGGGAGGAAATTATCCCAGGGGTTTCTTATCTGAGCTGAGCAGCTGAAGAGATCCAAAGTAAGGACTAGTCTTCCAAGAGATCCTTCTACAGATAGGCAATAGGAGGCACTCCTGAGTTTTGACACACTGCCAGAAGAAGGTACATTGGGCACTATTACCCAAATGCCAGTAAGGCAGTGTGTTTGATGAACATAGGTTCATAGGTTCATAGGTGTGTACTAGGCTAATTGCCGTGGAGCCTTTAAAAACCTAGCCCATAGGATTACCCTGACATTGTGCCACCTGACCTTAGTTCCCAGTGCCTCTGTCGAGTAGCACCACTGGAGTGATCCCCAGGGTGAATTTTCTATTTCTCATCCACTCATCAAGGCTTCTTTTGAAGTGGGCCATTGAGGTGCTCTGTTTGACATGTATGGGAAGTCTATTCCATAGCAAGGGCAGTCTCTGGGTTATGAACCTGGCCCTCCAGCATGCTCTGTTGATTGTGGTAATGAGGTTGAGGCCACTGGAGCGTGTGGTGCGGACGAATTGGGATTTCTTTAGATGTAGCATTTCTAACAGAGCTGGATCAGACATGGCTTTGTATGTCAAGCAGAGATTGCCTCTAAGTTGGTGATATGAGACAGAGAATAGTTGCATTTTTTTCAGTCTGTCCATATAGGACATGGTTTTAAGGCCTAGGATCCTCTTTGTGAGGTACTTTTGCGGCCTCTCCACTTGCTGCAGATGTATAGTGAGGTATTTGCCAAATGGGGCATTGCACTTGATGATTGGCCTAATGAGGGAAGAGAAGAGAGAGACAATGACCTCTTTGTTCCTGGATGCAAAACCCTTAGTAATAAGATGTGCTACATAGAAGGACCTTCTGACCACAGTGGCAATGTGATTGTCAAAAGAGGTTGCTGCCAACCTGTGTTCCCAGATCTCTTATAATGCCTTCTGTGTTCAATGGACTACCATCAATGTGGTAATTCATGGGAACTGGGTTTTTCCCAAAGGGGAAGATGACCCATTTTTTTGGTATTGAGCTTAAGGTCATGGTTCTGACACCAGTTGTTGGGCTCAGTGAGGCCTTTCTGTAGGATGTCAACATCACTTGGGGAGTTAATAATAGCTCCCAACTTGCAATTGTCTGCGAACTTTGTCAGCCACAGTCCCTTCATGTTGGCCTGGACTTTAGAGAAGTAGATACCAAACAGGAGAGGACCCAGGACCGAACCCTGTGGGACTATACTCGTGACTGGTCAGCAGTCTGACTTAGAGTCAGCTACTTTCACACTGTGGGTTCTATCTGTGAGGCAATTTGCAACCCACATAGTGATATACAGGTTGATGCCTAGCTTAGTGAGTTTTTCTATGATTCTTGAGTGGGGAATGTTACCAAAGGCCTTGGCCAGATCAAGTTAGGCTGTATGAACCACCTTGTCTTCATCCATAGCTCTGGTGACTGACTCATAGAAGTTGACCAGGTTGAGCAGGCATGATCTACCCTTCACTAAACCAAACTGTGCAGGATCCAAAGTTTGGAGATTCCCTATATCCTTGTTTATTAGGTCCATGATGATGCATTCCATAGCTTTGCATATCAGACTCATCAGGCTAATAGTTCCCAGAGTCTGTAATCACTCCTTCTTTGTGGAGAGGGATGACTGTAGCAGTGTGCCATTTGCTAGGGACAAAGCCTGAGGTGAGGCTATGGGTGAACAGGGCACACAGGTGAGGTGCCAGTTCACTCTGCAGTTCATGTAGAACACAGCCAGGGATATTGTCAGGTCCCATAGAAGCTGTATTGTTGGCCTTGGACAGCACTGTTTTAACCTGTGCAGCAGTAATACTGTGTGCCTGGCAATCTACTGGCATTATGATTGGTCCTTTGAGGGGGAGAGAGGAGTAAGATTGGCACTGAATCTGTTGGCCAATATATTGGCAACATCTGTTGGCTCAGTATAAGAGGTACCATTGTGCAGTAGCTCAGAGCAACTCTGGATATTGCCTTGGAGATTCTTTATATAACTAGGGTTGCCACCTTTTCAAATTCCCAAACTGGGACAATCATGGTGGAAACATCAAATTTTGAAGGCCATGGTCAGTAAAAGGGACAGAACTTCACTTTTTTGCCTAAATAAAAGCTTATTCTTGTAGCATTTTAGTTGATTATTCTGTTTCTTATATCATTTAGGTGTTTCAGATACAGAATGACTGTTTTATGCAACTATTACATAAAATAGAGGAAATAATTTTACCCTAATAACTCAGGACATTTGCCTTTTTGCCAATTTTTTTGCAGGACACAACTGCCCAAAGAGAGACTGTCCCTCATAAAGTGGGACAGGTGGTAAACCTATACATAACTATAGAAGGCCTTGTGATTGTCTTTACTATCTGCTGCAATCCTATTTTCATAGCTAGCTTTAGAGGATTTGCTGAGGGATCTCAACTTTTTGTTGAGGCTGATAAGGGAGTTTTTCCAGTCTTGGGACTTCACCTTATTCCACATTAGTTTCCTCCTTCTGTTGTAGAGTTTGTTTATGGCAGGGGACCACCAGATTGGCTTCCTTTTTTTTTTGAGGAGAGCATCTTGGGTCTATTGGGTATGGTGAGATCCATGCATTTGTGTACGTGTTTGTACAGTGCAGTGGTGTATGACTTGGCGGTCATGCAAGTATTCTCCATTTGCACGGGTGCCATAAAGTTATCCACCTCTGTTTTTAGGAGCCCAAAATTAGCTTTGGAGAAGTTTTTCATGTTGGTTACTTTTGTGGGTGGGGGATGGGGGGTTAGGAGGAATGTGCATTTCCAAGTTGATTAGTTTGTGGTAGGATCTAACCAGGGAGGAGCTGACTTATGGTGTAGAGCAACGGTCACCCATGTTAGTAATAACCAAGTCAAGGATGTTGCTACCTCTAGGGTGGGTACGAACAAGCTGGTCCAGGGCACTGGAATTCATGAATTCCAGGAAATGCTGGGCAAGTGTATTGGTACATGAGTAGTTTTCCCAGTTAATGGAGGAGTAGTTGAAGTCACCCAGAATTAGAGTGTTAGATAAGGCCCTAATATTCTCCAGGGTGCTAAGGAATATGGAGTGAGTCTTGGGACATGGTTGGGGACCTATATCAGGCTACAACCTGAATTGCTGTCTTACCCAATGTTAGCTGCACCTGAAGTATCTCTGATGCATTATGTTGGGCTATCACTCTGGAGGTGCCCACATCCTTTATGAATATGGAAACACCACCATCTTTGTGGCTTCGGTCCAAGTTCTGGGGCTGAAAGGTGTGGAATGAG
>NC_056731.1:496261408-496263908 GCF_019279795.1 Protopterus annectens | reverse complement strand
AAATTGATGGTGTAATGATGAATGTTAGTGCATATGCTGCACAAGTTGTCTGTGCAATGTATGAGAAAGAGAAATTTTGGAGTGAGTTGGATGAAGTTGTGGTGAGTGTACCCAAGGGTGAGAGACTAGTGATTGGAGCGGACTTTAATGGGCATGTTGGTGAAGTGAACAGAGGGGATGAGGAAGTGATGGGTAGGTATGGTGTTAAGGAGAGGAATGCAGAAGGTCAGATGATTGTGGATTTTGCAAAAAGGATGGACATGGCTGTGGTGAATACGTATTTTAAGAAGAGGGAGGAGCATAGGGTGACGTACAAGAGTGGAGGAAGATGCACACAGGTGGATTATATCCTATGTAGGAGGGCCAGTCTGAAGAAGGAGATTGGAGACTGTAAAGTGGTGGCAGGGGAAAGTGTAGTTAAGCAGCATAGAATGGTGGTCTGTAGGATGACGTTGGTGATCAAGAAGAGGAGGAGGAGTGTGAAAGCAGTGCCAAGGATTAAATGGTGGAAATTAAAAAAGGGTGATTGTGAAGTGGAGTTTAGGGAAGAGTTAAGACAGGCACTGGGAGGCAGTGGAGAGTTACTGAATAGCTGGGTAACTACAGCAGAACTAGTAAGGGAGACTGCTAGAAAGGTGTTTGGTGTGACATCTGGACAGAGGAAGGAGGACAAGGAGACCTGCTGGTGGAATGAGGAAGTACAGGAGAGTATACAGAGGAAGAGGCTGGCAAAGAAGAAGTGGGATTGTCAAAGAGATGAAGAAAGTAGACATGAGTATAAGGAGATGAGGTGCATGGCAAAGAGAGAGGTGGCGAAAGCTAAGGATAAGGCGTATGGAGAGTTGTATGAGAGACTGGACACTAAAGAGGGAGAAAAGGACCTGTACCAATTGGCTAGACAGAGGGACAGAGCTGGGAAAGATGTGCAGCAAGTAAGGGTGATAAAGGATAGTGAGGGAAAGGTACTCACAAGAGAGGAGAGTTTGTTGAGTAGATGGAAAGAGTATTTTGAGAGGCTGATGAATGAAGATAATGAGAGAGAGAGAAGGTTGGATGATGTGGGGATAGTGAATCAGGAAGTGAAACAGATTAGCAAGGAGGAAGTAAGGACAGCTATGAAGAAGATGAAGAATGGAAAGGCTGCTGGCCCAGATGACATCCCAATAGAAGCATGGAGGTGCTTAGGAGAAATGGCAGTGGAATTTTTAACTAGATTGTTTAATGAAATTTTGGAAAGTCAGAGGATGCCTGAGGAGAGGAGAAAAAGTGTTCTGGTACCTATCTTTAAGAATAAGGGTGATGTGCAGAGCTGCAGTAACTACAGAGGGATAAAACTGATCAGTCACATCTTGAAGTTATGGGAAAGAGTAGTAGAAGCTAGGTTAAGAAGGGAGGTGATGATTAGTGATCAGCAGTATGGTTTCATGCCAGGAAAGAGCACTACAGATGCAATGTTTGCTCTGAGAGTGTTATTGGAGAAATACAGAGAAGGTCAGAAGGAGTTGCATTGTGTCTTTGTAGACTTGGAGAAAGCATATGACAATGTGCCTAGAGAAGAGTTGTGGTATTGTATGAGGAAGTCGGGAGTGGCAGAGAAGTATGTAAGAGTGGTACAGGATATCTACGAGGGTAGTGTGACAGTGGTGAGGACTGCAGTGGGAGTGACAGATCCATTTAAGGTGGAGGTGGGATTACATCAAGGATCAGCTCTGAGTCCTTTCTTATTTACTGTGGTGATGGACAGGTTGACAGATGAGATCAGACAGGAGGCCCTGTGGACTATGATGTTTGCAGATGACATTGTGATATGTAGTGAGAGTAGGAATCAGGTTGAGGAGACCCTGGAGAGGTGGAGATATGCACTGGAGAGGAGAGGAACGAAGGTCAGCAGGACTAAGAAAGAATATATGTGTGTGAATGAGAGGGAGGATAGAGGAATGGTGAGGATGCAGGGAGTAGAGTTGGTAAAGGTGGACGAGTTTAAGTACTTGGGATCAACAGTTCAGAGTAATGGTGAATGTGGAAGAGAGGTGAAGGAGAGAGTACAGGCAGGGTGGAATGGGTGGAGATGAGTGTCAGGAGTGATTTGTGACAGACGGGTACCAGTAAGAGTGAAAGGGAAGGTCTACAAGAGGGTAGTGAGACCAGTTATGTTATATGGGTTGGAGTCAGTGGCACTGACAAAAAGGCAGTAGTCAGCGCTGGATGTGGCAGAATTAAAGATGTTAAGATTTGCCCTTGGTGTGACTAGGATGGGTAGGATTAGGAATCAGTATATTAGAGGGTCAGCTCATGTTGGACAGTTTGGAGACAAAGCAAGAGAGACGAGATTGCATTGATTTGGACATGTGCTGAGGAGGGATGATGGGTATATTTGGAAAAAGATGCTAAGGATGGAGCTGCCAGGTAAGAGGAAAAGAGGAAGGCCTAAGATAAGGTTTATGGACGTGGTGAGAGAGGACATGCAGGCGGTTGGTGTGACAGAGCAAGATGCAGAGGA